>NC_084522.1:7752318-7774818 GCF_024500385.1 Phyllopteryx taeniolatus | reverse complement strand
ACGTGGCCTTCTACCCCAGCTTCGAAGACTGCTCCGACGTGGAGAAGAGGGTGGAGGACTTCGTGGAGTCCATATTTATCGTCCTGGAGTCCAAACGGCTGGACCGTGCCATCGACAAGTCGGGCGACAAGATCCCTCTGCTCTGTGTGCCCTTTGAGAAAAAGGACTTTGTGGGTTTGGACACTGACAGCAGGTGAGTGCAATTTTGTAGGGGCGTCCAAACAAAGGTCTGAGGGCTTTTTGCTCACCATTTTCTAGCAGCCCACGGCATATACTGAAGTTAACAATTGCCATGAGCTGTAATGTTTGCCTTCATGCTGGAGAATGGGGATCGAACACTGCCGCGAATGGGGAAAATCTGAGATTAACTGACACCACCCTAAAAGTGGTTTGTAATTACTTATAGACGCCACAAGATGGCACTACCTTTAAGTGCTCATTTAAAACGGAGAGGATCGTAACGCATCGAACATAATCAAGAGCCCATGATACATCCAAGACTGTATTCCATACAAACAAACCACCTTCACATGAGGGCTATTAGTAGCTGCATCATGAGAGTGTGTTAAATAGATTAAAGGTGAAGAATGTCCAAGTGGCCCTTGCATTTCTTAATTTTAGTTTATTTTTTTTGTCTGCGGCCCCTGGAAGAAAGTTTGGACACCCCTCTTACGAATGTTCAAAGTTGATTTTATGTGTTCTCCATCTTCATTTTTGTTTGTTCACCTTGCTTTATTTTGTTCTGCCTTCTTTTCTTTCATACTGTCCTGTGAGTTTATTTTCGGGTGCAAAAAGGTGAGACATTAGACTTCCTCTGTGTAGCCCGTGTCAATCCCAAACGAACCTCATGATTCCAAACCGTTTCCTCCCCTAGTATTGAATACAACAGACAGATATGTATAGACTTGATGGAGTGTGGAAAATGGCTAGATATCAGCTCTTAAATCAAACTCTTATGAGCTATTTTTGTTGTGATCATTATATTTGTACAAACAAATGTACAGTAATTGATGCTTATATATGCCACAAAATGGGTAATCTGTCAAATCTACACTAATGTGGATTTATACAGACTACATGTTCATATACTATTTCATATCTTTTAAGCAACATTGTCACCTTGACTAAAATGTTATTAAGTGTCTGCATTGAATGTTTTCAGTCCATTAAATGGCCATAATCGATATTTTTGTGGAAGTATGGCCCTCCATTTTGACTCATTAGGTAGTTTTACTGGTTGGTTAACTTTCATTTGATTGCCTTATTTTGATGTTTGTCCACCTGAAGTGCTCTATAAAATCAACAATCGCAGTGCATGCTACACAGTTGACAGGCCGAAAAGTACCATTTTCTGGAAAATATAGTGGCAGTGTAGTGGAAACCACGCATTATGTGCATGACACCATAGCTCAGCGGGCAGCTAAAGGAACAATTTTCCATTTTTTGTGTTTGTTTATGTAGGAAAGAACAAATGAATTCACGTTGCATTATTTCTTTCACGTTTTGAAATGAAAACAACTCTGAGGTCAACCAGCGTGACTTTTTGTGTTGGACTTTGTCCCTTTCACTGTATTTACTGGAGTGATCGAATTTGTGTCACAGCAGTCCTTGTTTCAGTGCTCTCCTTTGCCTGTGCTAACCCCCTCAGTATATTTCTCCTCTCCGATTCCCAGCTGAAATCCAACTCAGCAGTAGCAAAATGCTTTTGTTGTATAGTTTAGGCTATCTCTGTGATACCTGTCGGAAACACTGTCACCATTTCCCCTCCTTTGCTCTTCAGGCATTATAAAAAGCGCTGCCAGGGACGCATGAGGAAGCACGTCGGCGACTTGTGTCTCCAGGCGGGCATGCTGCAGGACGCCCTGGTTCACTACCACATGGCCGTGGAGCTGCTCAGGGGTGTTAATGACTTCCTGTGGTTGGGGGGTAAGGCTGTGACACAGCACGGCTCCTGGGAGTGGGACGAAGTGTTGTGTTTGGGACCTCAGTGCACACCTTCAAACTGCGCGTTCCTCTGAATTCTTGACTGCTGGTTCTCAAATTGGCGATGGGGTCTGAAAAAATAAATAACAACAACTCGTCAATTAATCGTCATATCATAAAAAAAAAAGCTCATAACTTCATATGGGGACACAGGTGTATTAAAAAAACAACAACTGTTACTTCTCCCTGCTTTAAAAGCGCTGCTATAATTGTGATAGAGATAAAGGCATCTTTTCCATAATAAAAGGCATAATATTATGAAAGCAGTTGTATTTTCTAAATTCCACTTGTTAAAATGACCCCCCCCCCCCATTAAACTTTATCTTTTAAAAATACAACTTTATTGTCATTAGATTATTACTGTTTATCCCGACAAAATGCATTTGTTCTTATAACTTTACGGTATGGCTTTTTTCCCCCTCAAATATGAATTTGTTATTGTAACATTACGACTTTTCACAAATGGACAACTTTTTAATTCCTATGGCATTTAGGGGTACACATGGTAGTTTTGTTTAAATGATGTTAGGATTATGAAAGGATGTTTGGAAAATAATTGTCCCCTGTAAGCGATCCCTAGGCCCAAAAAGTTGATGAACCCTACCAATGTTTCACAACCTTTATTGATTCAGACACCTATTTAAAATTGGAGAATCTCACAGCACTTATTTGTAAGCAAGAAATAAAAAATCAAATTTTCCATAATTTCTCCCTTTTTATTGTTTTTATTGTTGTTTTCCAGCTGCGTTGGAAGGTCTTTGTTCGGCATCTGTCATAATCCACTATCCCGGAGGCACGGCGGGGAGGACGCTCATGCACAAGGCAAATATCTCTCAGCCAGCTGATGCAGGGAAACGCCACAGACCAGGTGAGATAGTAAACTGCTGTCTCATTTGGACAGGATTAAATAAAAGTAGACTTCATACAGAGGGTTTTTGTTCCATTTACTTTTGGTTTTAACGGCTTTGAGTATTGCATTTCTTGTCCTTCTTGTTTACTTTGTATGACATCAAATTATGTACAATTACTGGAATCCATTTTTGTGAGCAGATCCAATTCATATTACAGTGGCATCTCGACTTACGAGCTGTCACTCGGATGATTTTGACTTGTGAGTATACTTACGTTATGAGTGAGCTTCAGGCTCTCCACAAATGCAGCGATGTGAGAAAAGATTGAGCAATTAAGGACGGTGGAACCTTTATGGCTCCCAAGAATGTAAAAACGTGCAAGTGATTGTGCTATTTAGAATCCCTGAGCAGTGTATGTGTGTGTGAGGTCCGGTGAGATATCGCTGTTTAGGTAAGCCCTCCTCAGTATCCGCTGCTGTAGCTTGTTGTGCAGCGAGAGAGCTACAAGGCATTCTCTAGGGAGGCCAGGCCATTTAAAGGCACAACACACTAATGTACGAAAGTGTGTGTGACGTTTCGCTTAATAACACTTCATAAAACCAGTTAATTTCTTTCTCAAAACATGCTATTTCCTTAAATTGTGGCTTAACTCAACTGCAGAGTACCAGGAATTTATTAGGGGTTAAGGTGTTTATTAGAAAGGAGGTCACAAATTTGTACACAAGTTGGAACACATCGTAACCGAAACTGAAGCAGTAGTAAAGTCAGTATTTCAATAAATATTTGTATGAAAAAAAACCCACTTCTATGCCATAAATATTCAAACACTGTATACACTCAGGCGGCACGGTGGGCGACTGGTTAGAGCGTCAGCCTCACAGTTCTGAGGACCCGGGTTCAATCCCCGGTCCCGCCTGTGTGGAGTTTGCATGTTCTCCCCGTGCCTGCGTGGGTTTTCTCCGGGCACTCCGGTTTCCTCCCACATCCCAAAAACATGCATGAATTGAAGACTCTAAATTGCCCGTAGGCATGACTGTGAGTGCGAATGGTTGTTTGTTCCTATGTGCCCTGCGATTGGCTGGCAACCAGTTCAGGGTGTACCCCGCCTCCTGCCCGATGACAGCTGGGATATGCTCCTGCACGCCCGCGACCCTTGTGGGGAGAAGCGGCTCAGAAAATGGATGGATGGATGTATACACTCGGTGTGACATTTTTGTTCGGTGGTGTGCAGTGAGATTTTTCTCGTGTCATATGTGCCAGTAAAGTTTGGGAAACACTCTATTAGTGCAGAAGCCACTTTTAGAGCAAATAGTTATTCATGAATGTTTGGAACCAATTTTTTTTTCAATGTGTTACACTTCCACTGCTTCATTTGTTGCTTCCCGTTTATTAACACAGACTTAACATGGTGTTCCGTTCCAATTAACTTCAACCCTGTCTCACTCTGACGTTCGCCTTTGTGAAATCTATTTTTATCCCACATTCTCGAGTGAGCTCATCATAAAAGGCCGAGTGTTCCTTATTCACTTTTAATAATTAGGGCTGTCAGAGAGGTCTGCTTTAATCGACCCCAATCACGGCAGATCAGATATCTGGCAAGCGGCCTTTCTGGCACTACCAAGACGAGCCCTGCCAACATCACAATCACTTCAATCATCTTCCACCCCCCCCCGACCTCGGTTGCCTCCTGGCTGATTAGATACAGTATATACCTGAGTTCATGTCCATAGGATCCCGATCCCGAGTTCTGGCCTTTGCGTTTGAAGCATGTCCATCGCCTAATTAATAAGGAGACAAATAAAGGGTTTCGTTTTAGTTCTACAAAGATGGTCCGTTTTTCATAGACTTCGTTTTAGTTCTACGAAGATGGTCCGTTTTTCATAGACTTATTCAAAGGGACAAAATTCAACCAATTATTTTGTGTTTAAGGGAATTTAAAAAAAAAAAAAAAAGAATTTTTTTTTTGGTACAAGCAGAGGTGGGCAAGGTTTTCAGTTCTTTGATTGGGCCCACCAAGAAGTTTGATTAAAAGTGAAGATAACCTTTATTAGTCCCACAGTGGGTAAGTTTGCAATAATATTGTATTTATACATTATTTACTTTTAATTCATTTCTCATTGAACAATTGTTTGAGTTATCAATAATAAAATAAGAACATCAGTAAAATAAACAATTTGATACATGTTTTTAACATTTTTATTTTATTAATTAGTTGGTCAATCAATTCTAATGAAATGATGAATAGCATTACAAATGGGAATGATCATTGTTTTCTTAAAATAAACAATTTGACAAGAAATTGCCCACCCTTGGCTTAAAGTGTTCCTAGAGGTGCTTGAAAACCCTTTCAAAACACTTGAATTACTAATTGTTTTTCACAACAAGGTGACGGGATAGGCTTATGCGTTTACCTTTGTACGTCTACTTTCGCTAAACAAAAAATGCCTGACTGCTTTTCAAAAGAGTGAGTCTCACCTCTGAGAACAAAACGCGGCCTGATCCATTTTGCCTTTGAAGTGTAGCTGAAGTTAGCTTAGCAGTTTCTTTCCTTCCTTCCCCCCCCCCCCTCAAGCTGCTGCACGTCTTTTGCCTCATGCTTTGAAAACCACTTGTTCATACTTTAGTACCTTCCAGAGTATGTACAATTTTGTATATGTAAATAACCACAGGTTTAATATGTTGGAAAACTTTAAAAATCGAGTTTATAAGAGCAGTAGAAACCTATTGAGTGGAGCCTGCGGACTAACACTGCTAACATTGCCCTTTGTGTCAACCTTCACTCTCTCTCTCTCTCTGTAGGGGCTCAGGAGGTTCTCATTGACCCAGGTATGACTTTTAACCAAGCGTAGCCTCTTCTAGTTGCACCTCCTCTGCCTGGTTGCATGTGTTTCAAACTTCATCCCAAATCATAGGCATCCTAATTCCTGGAAATCATTTTATTAGTTTGATTATTGCCATTGCTGTCCCACATTTGTTCAACATGTTTTAATTGATTTTGTATTTTTTATTTTTCATGTTTAAAAGTATTCCTTATCCTTGGGAATTAAAATTACTTGCCATTATTAGACTTAAAGACAAGCTAGTTAAAGGAGACATTATGTATTTTTCTTCTAAGTTTAAAGCAGTTCCATGGTGTCTTAACAATATTTCTGTGACAAGCTTGGGTCAAAATATCCCGAGGATCACCAATTATAGAACACTTCAACGTTTTTAGACCCACATTGAAATTAGCCCGTTTTGAGGGGGCGGTATAGTTCAATTGGCAGACTTTTTCACTTAAAGCAAGACATTTTGTTCCTACAATAAGTAAAACAAATCTGCCAATGGAACTAGTATGAATTGAGTTGATAAGCTTCCTAAAATACGATCTTGTATCTTCCTCCCAGCTGCATATTCACCCCTGCAAACACAATTTACCGTAGAGCTGGCGAATTCCCCGTGTGATTTTCACTTGTGGAGGCAGGGCTTCATCATCGAGCCGCCAAACTACATTTGTCAATTTAGTGTAGCGGATCTGTTCATGTGGCGCATGCAGCGGACACGGCGGCAAACGCAAATATCAGATCCCATGTCGGCAAAAACTATGTGCCGCTTATCTGTGCATCCAGCTGTGCAGCTGTACTTGGCTTTTGGCTTTGTCTATCTGTTGCTTGAAAGAATCGGATCGTCACCGAGTCTAGCTGCCAAGTCATTGGCGGATAAACTGTAGGGCCGATATTATGCAAACTAGCTGCAGTTATATCAGAGTTAAGTGTGGCTTGCTCACAGCCACACTTTTGGAAATAGGCAGCGCACAAAAGATTTACTTGCTTGTTTAATTTCACACTTGATTGGTGTGCAGTCACTCCAGAAACCCAAATATTTGCATATAAGCAATTAAAAAGTCAAGTTTCTATATGTTTTAGAAGCACCAGCAAGTGGCAGTACCATTTCGGTGTATGCAAAATCTCACTTATGGAAGGGTCACTTTTGTTGAAGCATGTTACTGAAACATTTTTTTCTTGTTTTATTTAACACTTAGATAAAAACACAATTGAACCTTGAACTAGATCTTGATTATTTTCTGGTTGAAAGATTCACTTTTTCATTTTCCATCAAATCATAAAAAGTGCAAGGTTAGCCCACCTCGAGAAGGAAGCTCCTTGATCACGTATTAGATATGACACACACATTCTGCACAGCTGACCTGAGTGTTTTGTTTGCATTTCTGGGTTATTCATGCGTTGAGCAGTGGAGTCAAGTCCCTTCTGTTGGCTTCCTTTTCCCATTTCGTCAGTCTGGCAGCAGACCGTGCTGTGCCGCCTCCTATCCCAAACTAATCTGCTCTTCGTCCCATTTTCCTGAGTGCAGGTGCCCTCACAGCCAACGGCATCAGCGCCGACACCAGTGCCGAGATCGGACGGGCGAAGAACTGCCTGAGCCCGGAGGATATTATTGAGAAGTACAAAGAGGCAATCTCCTACTATGGAAAGGTATTTCAAAAATGTTAAATGCGGAATTTGTGGAATCGTGGTCATCCATGCCTGTCAGATTTGGAGTTTATTTTTAAAAAATAGATATTTTTGGTGCTATTAATAAAAAATGTTGTGCATATAAAAGCTAAGTAATAATTGCAAATAAATACAAAAAAACAGGTCTAAAATATGAAATGCAAACATATTGAACTTAAAGTTAAATACATCTGAACTGTACTTGAGCAGTAATTCTTCATTTGCATACTAGCGAGAGTCCTAGATTTTTTGGTTAAAATATTTTTATTGGGATTTTTTTTCACATATAAATAATACATTTTGTATTCAAAATGTCATAGTAGAAAAAAAGACATTTTTTTAAACTGCATTTGTAGAAAATGACAAGCATAAGCCCAAACAAATTATTTAGCGAAACATTTGTACCTATTTTCCGTTATCACCCATTATAAATGAGAAAAAAACCATACTATAAAATGAATAAATAAAAATATACATTATAAAACAAAAAAGGTCAAGTAGAATAAACACGCACAAGTGTCTTATTTTTATAAGATCTGTGGCAGTTTTCAAGCTTGTTTGGTATCAGTCAAAAGCAAAGCAAAACTATTTATGCGTTTTATAACCGAAGGGGTGGGGAACAAAAAATATATGTATGGTCATTTTTGACCACTAAATTAAGAATTTATAGTAACAAGCCATAAGATAGTGTCAAATCTGACTAGTTATAACCACCCAAAGCACGAGGGGGCAGTATTAGATTGATGGTACTGAGTTTGAGGGCAATATGTTGAGTTGTTGCTGCTGACAGCTGCTGTTTATTACTCACTTGGACGTGGGGGACATTGCAAACACACGCACACGAGCAGGTTTACGCCCTGGGAATCAAACTTTATGAGTCAGCGGTTGCTGTACTTCCAAGATGTATTGAAACAAAAAATACATAAGAACAGGCCTGCCCTCCAAAAGTATTGGAATGGCAAGGTCAATAACTGTGTTTTTGTTGTATACTAATGACATTTGGGTTTCAGATCAAAAGATGAAGATGAGACAAAGGTGCATAATTCCACATTCTTGTGTTGGCAGTGTGTTTAAGGTCATTGTCTTGCTGCTTGATGAAGCTTCTCCCGATTAGTTTGGATACATTTTTCTGTAAATTGCCATACAAAATGTTTTTGTAGACTTCTGAATTCATTCTGCTGCTACCATCATGAGTTACATCATCAATAAAGACTAGTGAGCCCGTTTCAGAAGCCATGCAAGTCCAAGCCATGACATTACCTCCAGTAAGCTTCACAGATGAGCTTGTGTGTTTTGGAACATAAGCAGATCCTTTCTTTCTCCATACTTTGGCCTTTCCATCACTTTGGTAGAGGTTTATCTTGGTCTCATCGGTCCAGAAAACTTTGTTCCAAAATTTTTGTGTCTTATCTCTGTTCTTCTTTGCAAAATCCAATCTGGCCTTCAGATTTTTTAATTTTTTTGCTGATGAGTGGTTTGCATCTTGTCGTATGGCCTGTATATTTATTCTCTCGAAGTCTTCTTCAAACAGTGGATTGTGCTACATTCACCCCTGCCCTGTGGAGGTTGGCAATGATGTCACTGACTGTTGTCTTTGGGTGTTTCTTCACAGCTCTCACAATGTTTCTGCCATCAACTGCTGTTGTTACGCTTGGCCACCCTCTTCTAGTAGTTTCTTTGTTTTTCAGGACATTCCAAATTTTTTTATTGCCTCTGCCCAATGTTTGTGCAATAGCTCTGATCGATTTTTCCCTCTTCTCTCAGCTTCAAAATGGTTTACTTTTCTCCCATAGACAGCTCTCTGGTCTTCATGTTTGCTTAACAGCAAATGCAATTTTCATGTGAAACCCAAAGCCAAAAACAAGCACTATCTAATGTTTAAGCAATCAACCTAAAAGGCAACACCTGAACAACTAGAAACACCCATCAGTCACATGTTCGAATACTTATGCTCTCTTGAAAAGTGGGTGGCTGCAATTCTGGAATTCTGAACCTTTGTGTCCTATTCATCTTTTGATCTGAAACCCAAATGTCTTCAGTATACAACAAAAACAAAGGAATTGACCTTGCCGTTCCAATACTTTTGGAGGGGATTGTATATCCCTCAGAGCTTACGGAGCGCTGAAAATGCTCATTACCTGTTGAGGACCCAGAGCTTTATCTTCATTATTATAATTGTCTTTTTTTTTTGCACGCCCCCTACCTGTAGCTAGTTCTTTCACAATGAAATTACACAGCTGTTCAGTTATTAATTGAATTTTAATGAGCAGACAATGAGTGTGGAAGTGGAGGGAAAGATAAATCAAGTTTTTTGTCTCAGTGGAAACAGGACCACACGGAAACTAAAATAATAATTTTTAAAAAAGACAAAGTGAAATGTTTTTCCTTTCATCAGCACAGAGCTCAGAGAAGGGAGTGCTTATGTTATTGCCACGTGGGAACAGATGTCAAAATTACTTTGCAGAAACCGCTTCCTTCTTATCTGCCTCCACAGTATAAGAATGCGGGCGTGATCGAACTGGAGGCCTGCGTGAAGGCAGTGCGGGTGCTGGCCATTCAGAAGAGGGCTAGAGAGGCTTCGGAGTTCCTGCAGAATGCCGTTTACATCAACCTGGGACAGGTACGCCATCTTGGTGGGACCAACAACTTTTTCTGTTTGACTTGAGTCATGAGTATACTTGGAATAAGGTAAAGAGTGGACACCTGCCCACTATTTTCGAGGGATAGGGACCTGGCCTAACTGTGAATAGTGAAATTTGCGAATACTTTATGCCCGTTATAATTGACGTGAAAAAAAAAATTGTTTTTGAAAAAAATGCGAGTAAATAGTTTTTGTGAAAAATGGGTGTAAGTCCCCCCCCAAAATGTGTGTTAAAATATATGAAATACAGTCTGCGAGTAGGTGAATCTGCGGGTGCTGTGGGGGCCACCGTTTTGTCTTCTTCTACATTGCAGTAAAAAGCTTCCAGCTCAGCACGCATATACATACGGTACACAACATACAATACCTGTAGATGCATGTCATCAATTCTGATAATGGTAATAAAGGATTATGTAGCGCTTCGGTCTAGTGTAAAACAATGAATATTTGACAGGACAGCAAAGTGCAGGAGTTCTATCCGTGTTACCAATGCTCCTGGGGAGGCACAAGAACCTAGAATTCAGCAAATAGCGAGGGATAGGTTCCACAGAAAAAAACATTTGCGGAGGATTACCCAGCCCAAAGTCAGCTAGGATAGGCTCCAGCTCACACGGTGACCCTAGTAAGGATAAGCATTATAGGAGATGTATGGCCTTGGTGGACGTGCTTGCTCTCAAGTTGATCATATTCCTCATACTTCTTGTCATCATCTGATCTACACCATAAGAGTGGTTTCCAACATAATTTATTATTATTTTTTTCTTCTGGCTTCCGCTCGCAGCTCTCCGAGGAGGAGAAGATCCAGCGCTACAGCATCCTGTCCGAGCTGTACGAACTGATCGGCTTTCGCCGCAAGTCGGCGTTTTTCAAGCGTGTCGCCGCCATGCAGTGCGTGGCCCCCACCATCCCGGAGCCCGGCTGGAGGGCCTGCTACAAGCTGCTGCTGGAGACGCTGCCCGGATACAGCCTTTCCCTCGACCCCAAAGACTTCAGTAAAGGTAGTGCTGGAAATTGAAAATAAGAATCAGAATCATCTTTATTTTGACAAGTTTGTCCAAAAAAACACACAAGGAATTTGTCTACAGTAGTTGGAGCTGCTCTAGTACGACAACAGACAGTCAATTGATAGAGAATACTTTTGAGACATAAAGACATTGAGAAAAACAGTCGCTGAGCAATAAAAGGTAGCTAGTAGTCAGATAACCGTGTAGATTGAGATCATAACATCAAAGAATTGTCTTGAGATTGTGCTTTTTCCTTGGCCATAAGTACATTACAAAACCTAAAGAAAGGGATGAGTTGTTTTTTTTGTATCCTACTATTTATTTTGTCCTAGAGTCCAACAATGCTGGGAGTTTTTTTTATACACTATGTAAAGTCAAACAAGACAGGCATGTGGAGTCATCCATCCATTTTCAACACCGCTTATCCTGGTTAGGGTCACGGGGCGCTGGAGCCTATCCCAGCTGACTTCGGGCGAAAGGCGGACTACACCCTGAACTGGTCACCAGTCAGTCGCAGGGCACATATAGACGTGGACAACCATTCGCACCCACATTCACACCGTCACTGAGTTTTTTTACAATTTAAAATGGATAAAAGCAAAGTAAAAGCTCATGTTTTATTTTGATTCAACACAAAGATTATCAGTCTGCTTTCATGGAGGACTACAGAAAACAGAGAATGTTTCCTGTTGAGTGGCTGAAATTCCAAGGATTTGGACAATTTTAAGTTAAACAAGGTTTCGCAATGATTAATCAATTGTCAAAATCGTTGTTGATTAATTGATTCATTCTTGCACCTCTAGTTTAAGCCTTGAGATACCCCTCCCATGTGCTTTAAACACATTAAAATGTATTCAACACACACTTTTTAAACACGTTAGCATATTTGAGCAATATTTATTTTGCAGATGTAAATCGTGTCGAACATATGTAATAAAATAAAAATATGAACATTTGTTTTATACTTTAAGCCTGAAAGTTCCACTCCTCGAGCTAAGATTAGCGGGGTCCTGTCTAATGAAAATGACTCCTTGGACACCTTGTCCCACACTACTACGGGGCGAATGCTGAGAAAACTCGAGACAGACTTAGGGAGTGGGTACTTGAGAAAAAAATTGTGCAACACGCAAACGAGCCGCCATAAAACAGCATCAATTGTATTTTCACTCTTGGAGGCAGCACTTCATTACGCTTGTGCCTTCTGTTGTTGACAATTTGCGAAACATTTGAATGTGTGTTGCTTACCGGAAGGTCAATCTCTCCATCCATCAAAACTCAATACAGCTCAGCTTACCTTTTGCTTGGAAATGGCTGATCTTCACTCAGTGTATGCGTCAAGTAATTGGCAGAGAAACTCCATGTTGGGGCGGTTATTCTGTACTAAATTAAGACCATTGTTTCATTCCAATTCCGTGAGATACATTTCCGGAAATAGGCACCTCACAAAAGACTTACTTGTTTGTTTAATGAAAGATTTGATTGGAGGGCAGGCATTCCAGAGACCACACTGTTTGTATACAAACATTTCAAAAGTACCCCATTCAAGTTTGATCATTTAGCTATGTAATACAGACAGATTTAGAAAGCACAACTGGTAGAGTATGGTAGTAGTACAGCTTTACCAGACAAAGAGCATCCTGCATCACATAGTCAGGTTTCGCCGTCTTTCCAGGAGTGCCTCTTCAGGCTTTTCTGCATTCAAGCAAACAGCGCACAAAAGAGAGACCGGACGCTTTTGTCGGGCCTCGGCAGACTCTCAACCCCTTGGCTCTTTGCAGCCACTCCACAGCCTTTTGAGCGCTCGCAACATAAAAGATCGAACACAAGGGCTCAGGGACATCTGTGTTATCTCCCATGATCGCTATTTAAGAGACACGGAGAGAGGATTTGTCTCGTACAATGGCTCGCTTCGTTTGACCTTTTTATGCGGTGAATAGCAACAAGCTGCAGGCTGAATGATTCAGTTAATGTGGCCATCCAGGTTTTACTGTTACTGTGCTATCAAAATCACACAAATAAGCAATATGGATATATTACCTGTATACCTTCCTTATATAAATACAATGAAACATCCGAAGTAGAGTGCTTTCCGTGTTATGCTTCTGATTGACTGATATATATATATAAATAAATTAGACAAATGTTGTACTAAGAGTACTGTTACTTTATAATAATATAACTCAAGTAGTGGTTCGGAGGTCCCACTGGGTCCCTGCTTCGGAGGTTTTGCTGAATTCCACCAGAATAAAGAGGCCGTCAGTGTTAGCTCAGTAAACAATGCAGTCATCTTAGCAATATTATACAGACAAATGGGTATCTGTTGTATGGTGGTACAGGTCCAAATTAGGATTGTTCCTCATGCCGCGCCAAGTGTGACTGTGCACTTGGCGGGAAGCAGTGTTGTTTGCCTTTAGGCGGCCGGGATGAGATGTAAGTTTGTCAAGCAGTACGCTCGGTGATGCATTCTAATGAGGCGGATGCGCTTGACGGCGATGTGGCACTAATGTCTTTTTAAGTAGCTCAAGACCGTGCTAAAATCCCAAGTGAGCTCACCCTTCTCTGTACACGTCCCTGCAGTTTCACAAGACAAATCCTGACCCCCCCCACAATTTTTCCCTTAATGGTGCACTTAATTGATACTCACCCATTTTGAAAGCACCACTTATAGCAATTTTTTTTGGGTGTTTGGCCGAAAGTTAGCTAATTTATTTTTAGACCGCTTTGTGTGCGCAGATTCAGAACGGATAACATTGCTCGTGAAAGAATCGCATTTAGCGCTTGTTCGGAAGGCAGCAGCAGCCAGAAGGAATAAACTTCACGGAAAAAAAAACGCTGACAACTAAAAAGCATCTCGAATGTGATTCGACATTATTGCAAGTCGTGTTTCTGCGAGATTGTTTTTGCAAATATCCGCCCGCCTCTCCTCTGCGGTCCCTGTCAGCCTTCCCTCCCGCCACTTCCTTTTCCTCTGGCTTCTCTTTCTTTTTCCCACTCGGTGAGTCAACAGCGGACAGCTGGGAGTGAAGCAGGCAATCTCGTAGGGGGTGCTGAGGGTTTTATGTAACGGTTGGTTTTAGGCTGGTATGCTTTTAGGGTGTCACTGGCTGTGGCGGTACCACTTTGAAGGAGCACTTTTGAGTCATGAGCTTGATAACTAACATTCTTTCACCTGGACGTCACAAGAAAATATTACATTTGAGAAGCCTTCCATTACCCTTTGAAAACGAGATGCGTCTAAAAAAAATTCAGTTTATTTCTTAACATTCTTTTATACATGTTTTTATACAGTACATTGCTATTTTTCCTCATTAAAACCAAAACTCTTAGTTTTGTTTTTTCTTCTTCTGCCTTTCTCTGGGTGACGTGCCTGCCCTCACAGTAAACAATGAGGCGCTCTAAAGTGGCCAGACCAACTGCCTATCCAAGGGGAAGATGCGGTTTCGGGGTGTACACATGCCTACCTTGCTAATTGCATGTCACATATGCGCCGCATAACTCGTGATGCAAAAAAAGGTGTCCAAGATCTTTTTTCTGGTGGGGGAGGGGCGATGTTTTAGTCATGCCCCCCAAAAAATCAAGAAAATTGAAATGGTGAAAAGGTAGTTTAATGCTGTATCTCCACAAATAAGTATTACATACAGTAGTTCTCAGTCTTTGCAGATGTTTTCAGCAATTATCTTCAAATGCTTAGTGTATTTAGGAACAAATCACTGAATTCACTTTACACGGTTTTTGATATAAATGCTACTTAAATATGCATTTTTATTTGACCATATCCTGTTGTCCAGAAATTGTTTGTGCACATTTCCTGAAAATGATGAGCCTAAGTGATCGCGGCTCAACATTAGATGTCACCAGCGAGCCTTGTATGTGTGCTGACTTTTCTCCTTGTTATCTCTCACGCAGGCACCCACCGTGGCTGGGCCGCCGTTCAAATGCGTCTCCTGCATGAGCTGGTGTACGCCTCCCGCCGCATGGGTAACCCTGGCCTCTCTGTACGCCACCTGTCCTTCCTGCTGCAGACCATGCTGGACTTCCTGTCCGATCAAGGTCGGTGGACCACACACAGAGAGATAGGAAAGTTCGAAAGACGCTGGAGTACGCCTTGATTACATGTTCTGTTTAAACCCTTTGAGGCGCTTATTTTTATACACAGGCTTAAAAAAACATTTAGAAACAGCCACCCTGGCCTTTTGTGATAGCAGCACTGTGCTCATTAGTGTGCGGTGCACAACAAAGCCGCCTCCTTCTTGGACAAAGTGCAACATTGTGCTCTGACCAGAAATCCTGGGCTGCCAGTTTGAGCTTTTACCGAAACAGCATGAGCTGGACAATCTTCTGGCCACACAATAGAGGCCACCGTAATCCTTGCTTGGCTTCGAAGCATATGAATGAAAACGGGGATACGGGAGGAGGAGTTGCGTTATGAACGAGATGAAACAAGCTTAGCGAACGGAACGTTACATTTGAGCACAAAGAGCTTTCGCAGCTTTCTTTATAGGCCGCTGCTAATTCAGGACAGAATAACTGCAGCAGCCACTGAACTGTACATCCGCAATACAACCGAATGCCATAATTTCAACTCTCGCGTACTTGGTTATGAACTTACTGCATATTATTTTAACTGCAAATGTAGTGTTTGACTTTTTGTAGCCGCAGTGCCGTGCGCCTGTTGATTCACATCAATATTGGAAAACTATCTGACAGCTCTAGATCATGAATTTTTTTCACAATCCGCTTGATCTGAATGCATCGTCTTTAATGACGCCTGAATGCCTCCAGTCATGTTTTAGATCTTTATGATGAGAAACGGCAAGTTTAATGAGAGTTATCAGCAGGACTGGAGAAATTGAGAACGCTTGACTAAATTTCGAGTCTTGGAAAGCACAGAGAAAAAGTTGAACATCATAGAAAAACAGCCAGAGCCTCCATTATTCCCTCTTCCCAATATAAGTAGTAATAAAATAAGCAATGTAGGGGTCTTCGGGTTACGAGGGTCCTGACATAAATAGTTAAATTTTTACTGGGCTTTACACAATCAGGATTTTGGGGGCCGCTCAGCAAGTTTAAAAAAAACGATAACCAATCGCCGATCCGATCACAAGATGGAACGATGTGTCTATTTACATGACTTCTTCATTTGTATATACTTGTGTACTGTATAGTGTATCCATCCATTTTCTGTACAGCTTATCCTCACAAGGGTTGCGGGCGTGCTGGAGCCGTCCGTCCCAGCTCAAATTATTCTCGAGCATTTTAGACAAAAGTTAAAACACCAATGACCTCTAGGGGGCGTTCAAGGATTGGCCACTGACATAAGTTTAGGTCAAATCAACATTACAACTGACAGAAATAATGGGTGCTAACTTACTGTAATTAAATTACCTTATTGCAATTAAATTACTTTAATAAAATACTGTTAATGACACGCTTACTCTAACTTTCTCACTGTCCCGGCTATATGGACGGGTGTTGTCCAGAGTTTGAGTCCGTTTGACACTCCCGCCCCACGCTGCGTTGCTTGAACGCGGCATGATCCTCGTGTACATTCTTCAGGTGCTCGATCAAATTTGTGTTGAAGCATTTAGATGACGCTCCCCACGACGTACTTCAGTTGTGCACAGACTGCAAACACGTGTCTGAGACACCGCAAAATAGTCCCACACCGACGTGTTTTTTCACCGACAAGATTGAAAAAAACTTTATTGGCCGTCAGGTAGTTACAGTACTGCACAACAAGACACGTGACAAGGCTAAAAATAAACTAGTTTTTGGATTCATACGCGACAAAGACACTGAGTTAAATGTCTTGTGCGGAGCCGATCGATGACGTCAGTGATCGGATCGGCGACTTATGACATGAAAGCCGATCAGCATAAAATGCTAATTATCGGCCGATACCGATAACGCCGATCAGATTGGTGGAAAGTCAAATTTTTACGAATGCCCACATTGAGCTAGTTTGCACATTGACGTAGAAATATGTTGTCCCTTGGCACAAGAATGTATTTCAGTTACTGCCGTATGTACTGTTTTTCATTTGTTTGATATATTTAAGGCTGAGAAATACTTTAATACAAATATTTACTGTAATTTTGTAAATAATAATAATATACTAGAGAAGAATTATTATATTTATGGGTTGCGAACGCGACATACATATTTACAGTTTAAGCAATTCTTCTAGGCAATTCTAAAAATTTTTTGGGGTCTTTTTTTCATGGATTTTTGCCTATTCATGCCGTGTCCGAAACCCTGTATGTTGATGTGACCGTTATTGCTACGCTGTTGTGTTCACTACAACACATTGTAGGAGGTAAAAATCTATCCATTTAGCTTTTTTATAGCTAACTTTAAAACATAAGAGGTCTTCATCCTCTTAAGCTGCTGAGTCGTACCTCACACTTTGCTGTCAGTTTCAGACCATTTGTCATATTTTAAGCGGTCTATTCTAATACTAGATTTAAACAGTAGGTCCAAGTGCCCAATTCCAGTTTAATGCCTTTAACAATTGTCAATTTATGTACGTTTCAAGTGACACACATGCGATATGGTAAGGTTTACCGTGTACCATATTTACAAAGTTTTCATTGTAATTTGGATTTACAGCGGGCATTTTTTGTTTATTAGTGTTGTTTTCATCGTTTGGAATTTGCAGAATTTTTTTGGGGCACCTATCCTTTGTTATTCACTCAAAACTGACCTATTTGCTGTTTTTGTGCTTAGACCAAATACGTTTACGTATTGGATTTTTATCTACATTAAGAAGAGACCTAATTCCGATCTAAAAATATCCGATTCCATGCCTTATTTTCCCTGATTCACGCTGCCATGACTCGTATCCGAATTGGGGCACTTGAGAGCAAAACTTCAGATTCACTGGAACCATGCGGTGTAAATCCAGCCAAACAGAGTGGGACCCATATTAATGCGTCCTGCCACATTTTTAAGCTCAGACAGGGGGGTTGCCGGTTTACTTCAGAGGCCAACTTAGAGTAAACAGCAGATCAGATTTGCATCGACTCACTTTCAGCTGCCAGAACATTTCCCGAGGATCAACTTCATTTGATTTACAATGAAGAGTCAACTTGTTGGCTGAGTTTATCTTTCGTCTTTACTTTGTGCAACTTTGGACATCCTCCTCTTGATTACTGCTACATCTGTCTGCATTTTGCCTCATTGAAGATGTCAGGCAGCGCATTTTAGGTCGCTCGCGTAGCAGAGTAAATCCCGCCGATGAAATGTGCTGGAATTTCTATGTGTATAGAAAGCTTCGGAGGAAGAATGGCAGGTAATAATTTTTATGTCTATGCCACAAGCAATAACACTTTCAGCTCCAAAGCGGGATTGTAGAAGTCTGTAAAAGCCTCGACCTTAGTTTTAATGGGGAATGATTGTTGCAAAATATTGAAGGATTACATATCTTTAAGAGGCCATCCAAAAGTTGTTTGTGCATTGTACTGAAAATGTTGAAGTGGTTCAAACAAAAACAATTTTCTTTTACAACTTGATGAAAAGTTTGCGCCACCTGCTGAGAATTGTAATTGCCTGCAATTTAAAAAAAAAAAAAAAAAAAAAAGTGCAATCAATCCATTTATCACGTCGTAACAATTGAAGCACACTTCCACATGCATAACGGGAGTCTGTAAAAGAAAAAAAAAGAGGGATATTAATGGAGGTTGGAAGAGTCGTGTTTGTTTGTTGTGAAAGTCGTGCAGCACAACAATGTTTCCGAAAAAGATTAATCATGATGGGCTGGGCAAAGATTTGTGAATGCAAATTGTTTATTTTTTCGTTTTGTTTTTGTAAACCCGCACCTAGTATTCAATGTTGGTGATTAATCTCTTTTGTGGTGCACGTGGAATGCAAAATAAGCACAATACACATTTTAAATAGATTTCTACTCAGGAAAGTCCAAATTTCTTGCATCCCAATCGTTTTCCTATGCATCTAAATAATTGTTTGTTATAGAAGTAAATGATGAGGCTTCACTGGATAGAACCCATCTTTGTTGGTTGAAATCTCTCCTCGTGTTGCCATGTAATCCCTGCTAATGGGGGTGGGGGTGGGGACTCAAGGGGACACTTATTTTGCATATAGAACGGAGGATTGAGATCCAGTCAGTAGTGGTCACTACAGAAGCACTTGGAGGCGCATTCTAATTCCAGGTGTGAGCCGACGCACTTGTCCACTTTTGATAGAATCGCCTGCGATGCATTTTAATAGCCAGGCCGAACATGATTGGTCAGATACAAAGTATTCATACGGAGTTTTTAGAAAAAGCAGTGGCCTGAATCAGACGAAATTAGCTTGATGTGGAAAGTTTAAGGAGACGACATGCATAATAATGTCATGCCATGCTTTTGTCACTATACCACTAGAATCTTTTTCTTTTTTTCTTTTTTCAGCCTGTTTTGAGGGGCTGATCCAATGCCCAGTGCGGTTTTGTTTACCATGACAATATGGCCTTGCAACGAGCCCAACAGCTATAACTAGCTTAGAGTGGTAAGAAAAAAGGAAAACAACAAAAAATACACTAACAGCACGAGTTGTATTTTCCTCGGTGGTGGCAGCACTTCATCGCCAAGCCGCTGATTTACACTCGTCAATTAAAGCTGCAAGCAGTGACAAACAGGCCCTCGCCCCTCTTCGTGCGGCATGAAGCCATTTTGCATTTCTGCAAAAGACCAACAGGTACGAAACGGTCTTTTCTACATTGAGCGCTCCAGCTGGAACTGCGACGTGTCACTTTGTACACAGAGAAATCTTTTATGCAGGTACACTCACTAAATGCAGTTGTGCTTGATTTCAGTGTTATTTATGTTGCTTTAAGGCAAATAATAACAAACCTTCCCAGTCTGCTCAGCAACACTCGGCAAGTTCGGGTAACGTTGGCGTAACGCATTCTGTCAAAAGTCAGGCCTGTAAAATAAAAGCACACCAGTATAATAACAGTTTTACCACACTTTGGCGCTATGGTGGCTGATTTAGCAGTCGCCTGCAAACGATTTTGTGTTTGTTTCTTGAGTATGACTGCTAAATAAGACACCACGTCGCCAAAAAAAATTGTGAAACTGAAACTGTGTTTTTATACTGCTTGCTTTTATTTTGAAAGTGTGACTTTTGACAGGCTGTGTTAGCCTGATGTTGCCGTAGGGGACGATTATTGCCTTGAGTTGTTAATATATAAGGTTGCAATGTGGAATACACCTTGCTGTCCCTTGAACTTTTTCTACACAACTTACAATTTAGATGAACGCTAGATGAAGGATTCCGAGTTATGCAGTTTTTTTTCATTATTTTTATTTTTTTAACAAAAACTGAGTGGTTGTATGAAAACTGGGACAAAGGTTGACGAAATAAATAGATATAAAAACAAATATCCAAACTGGGGCATGATGTCGTTAGAGAATTGTTTTGCTGTGATTTTTATAATCACAATGAGGTTTTCATCAGCTAATTTAAGCCACGCCACAGACGCTGTTTAAATTCTTCGCAAGCAAGTGTCCTTCTCCGCACGACGGCCGCTCCTGAGCCTTGCGAAGCCAAAGCAATTTTTATGGCCGGGTGAGCAGTAATGTTCCACTTTTTAAAGCTATTCATGGTACAATAAGGCTTAACATTTTTATTTGAAGACTCTGCGCGGTATTGCTGAGGGAGACTCACCGCACAGGTCATTAATGTTTGACTTATTTATAGTGCACGGATATGAAACCTAGGTAGTGAAAAACAAACAATCAAAAACACAGTGTATGATGTTTCTACATTTTATAGAGAAAAAAGAAGTGACCCAGAGCCTGGAAAATTACACCTCCAAGTGCCCGGGTGGAATGGAGGTCATCACCCTACCGGATGGCCTTAAACTCCCACCGGTGCCTTTTACAAAGCTCCCTATTGTCCGGTAAGTGAGCATTGTCAATGGATGACGCCACTGAAATAAACTCACTGGACAATTCATTAGAAACAACTACGCAATCTAATGAACTTTAAATACAGGAGCCGACTCATCTCTCAGTATAATCCAGCGAAGCGCCACTGCCACACAACCACAATAACATTAATTTGGGTATAAATTAAGATCTCTCACAGTAGCATTCAAAATTGGGCATTATTGTCTTTGTAAAGATAGAATATATACTACTGATACAAAGGAAGGGATATTGAGCCTTTGGCTGCATTTTGAGGATGTACCTAAAATTTATTTGACATCTTCTAAACTTTTGATCTGTTTAAAGTTATGCACAATTTCCTGTTCTCTAACAAGGAGCTAAACGTCAAAATTCACAACAGGTGTTTGATCCATGAACGTTTCCAAGGATATTCTGTCCACTTCCAGTCTCCCTGTATACAGTGAATATTTATACACCCCTGTTCAAATGCCAGGTTTTGTGATATAAAAAAATGAGACAAAGACAAATCATTTCAAAAGTCCCCCCCCCCCCCCATTTCATTCTCTGCCAGCCATTTTCAGAGCAAAGAACCACATAATGGCAGCCGTTCTGGAGCATTTTCACTGATCTGTCAAGATGATGTTCTGTGACTATGTAAACACTGAAAAAAGAAAGAGTAGACTCTTATTTCACCTGTTTCAAATTTTGCCATTCTTTGTATTCAAATATTCAGCAGTAGAACATAGGCTGGTTTCACCAAAAACACCTGTTGCAATAAGTGGAGAAGAAAAGCTTTTTGTGAAAAGCAACGTCAAGCAGAACTTTCTGCTTTAGTGACACCTCAAACATCTGAGCGGAGGTCAAGTGGATCATAACAAAATCTCTCAAAGACGTCGGAAAATGTGTGATGAAATGAAGGCTGAACCTTTTGGTCATAATTCCAAAAGATATGTTTGGTGCAAACACAACACCCGCTCATCACTAAAAGAACACTGTACCTACAGTGAAGCATGGTGGGGGCAGCATCATGCTTTGGGGCTCTTTTTCTTTCGCTGGACCTGGGGCCTCATGGAGTAAATGTTTCCCACAAAACCTTCAGGCTTTTGCAAGAGAGCAAAGAAAAAAAAACAGGAAAATCCTCCTTGAACATGTGAAATTTATTTGGGGCTAATCAGAGGCGCTTTCAATGGTGGCAGGTATGCACTAACTCACATTTAACTTCAGTTCTAATGTGATTGGTTGATTCTATAAATTTTAAAAAAAAAGCCCCCTCATAGAAGCCTCAAACTAACTCAAGTTGAGTAAATAAATACTCCCTTGGAAGTTAGTATTTTAGTCCCCCTTTGTTTCTATTATTTCTCAGGTCGGTGAAGCTTCTTAACCTCCCAGTGAGTCTGCGTCCCCACAAGGTGAAAGGCCTGCTGGGTCCCAACGTGTCCACGGCCAGCCCCTTCATCTACTCGCCCATCGTCATGCACAACAGAGGAGAGGAGCGCTGCAAGAAGATCGGTAAAACCTCTTGACAGAATACACGGCGATTCATTCCAGGGCCAAACGGCGGCGTCATCATATGTCCTTGAAATGATGAGAAGCCGGGTTGATCTGGCAAGGAGGTGCACTTAACTTGACTGCACAAAGCTT